>NC_138553.1:6987304-7028107 GCF_964273705.1 Natrix helvetica | reverse complement strand
GAAAAGGGAAAGAGTAGGAGACTACAATGAGGAGGAAGAGATGAAAGAGGAGGAGGAAGAAGAAAAAAAGATGGAGGAGAAGGAGGAGGTGGTGGAGGAGGAGGAGACAACATGATTTAGGAGCATCATTACAGGAGGATAGGAATGGTGGAATTCTAATAAGCCTTCATTAAGAGCGGAGAAGTAATTTTACAGTTTTATAGTGGAAGTCGAGAAGGGGGGAAGCAAAAGAGGAAGGTGAACTTCAATCATGGGCCTCGTATCTGAGGAGGACCCCTACTGTTTCAGCAAAGTGATATGACTTCAATTAAGTTAACCAGAAACCCGACTGTCACTGTGGCATAAGTGATGAGGATCCAATTTCGTTCATCTCCCAAGGGGGGCTATTCCCCGGCATTGCTACCAGAGAATGAATGGAGCAGAAACTGGGGAAAGAAAACCACTCCCCCACCCCCCAAAAAAAAGAAAAATACAACATAGGACCAAGCATTGAAAGCACAACAAGTGATTCCAGACTAATTCCCCATTTGACGCATCCCTCTGGCTTGGCCAGTCTCTCTCTGACATCAACTAGATTTACATCCTCACAATTAATATTTCGCACAGTCACTCATGCGCTGGTGACGTCTCGTCTGGATTACTGCGATGCTCTTTACATGGGGCTTCCCTTGAGATGCACCCGAGGACTGCAGTTGGTCCAGAACGCGGCCGCGCGGGCAGTGATGGGGAGTACGAGGTACTCCCATGTGACACCTCTCCTGCGCGAGCTGCACTGGCTCCCTGTAGTCTTTCGGGTGCGTTTCAAGGTTTTGATTACTATCTTTAAAGCGCTCCATGGCACAGGACCTAGCTATTTGCGGGATCGTATCCTGCCCCATACATCCCTGCGACCAATTCGCTCTCACAGGGAGGGACTTCTCCGGGTGCCGTCCACCAAGCAATGCCAGAGGGCGGCGCCGAGGGGCAGGGCCTTCTCTGTGATGGGCCCAGCCCTCTGGAATGACCCCCCCCCGACATTAGGACAACAACCGATCTCCGCTCCTTCCGCACGAAACTCAAGACCCACCTGTTCCAACTAGCCGGCCTGGCCTGAATTATAGCTATTCTAATCCCTCTGGATAAAATTTTAAATTAGGTTTGACTTTGGGTGTTTTAATTGTTTTTTAATTGCTTTTTGCTGTTTTTAATTAATTGATTATTTATTTATTATGTGTTGTATAATGCTTTTTGTATATCTCCTCCTTGTTATTTATTTGTTATGTAGTAAATTGTACGCCGCCCCGAGTCCCTTGGTGGAGAGGGTGCGGCATATAAAATGGATTAATAAATAAATAAATAAAATAAATTTAGAAAGTGGCTGAAAACTTGGTTACTCAACCAAGCGCTGGGGAATTACAGATGCCATAATTAGATACGTAGGAGACCTAAGGTGCTATTCCTGTATGCATTGTGTGATTTGGTGAAATTAATTGGAATGTTTACAACTTTATAGATTATTACCGTTACCTATTTTGTCAGTGTGTTATGCGTTTTGACTGTGCCTGGAAGCCGTTGAAGATTTATCTAAACTGATGTGGCATAAAAATACATGTTAACAAATGAACTCCTTTCCATTCATTTAGCCTTTTTTTCTGTCAACTGGCAAGCTACGTACATCGTCTTACTAATAATGGTGGTCGCCGGCAGAGAAATCTGCAAAACCCGACAATTTTTTGTCAAACGGTGAAATGAGCCCGGCCCCGTCACAACACAAATTCTCCTCCTTTTTGTACACGTATAAGTGTGACTTCAGGGTTGTGATGGGGCTAGGCTCATTGTAGCATTTTTCCATCCTGTCTCTTGCTGAGACTTCGAGTTGCACAAAGCTGTTTGTCTCCCGAATCTTCATCAATCTCTGAAGCAACCGATACAGAGATTCTTTATTTAACCATATAAGGTTCTGAGATTTAAGAGAGAGAGAAAAAAGTTCTGAAAAGTTCTGTAATGTTGCAGACTAATCATTTGGCAGCTGTCATTTGGAGTCCTTCTCAGGGGTGGGCTGCTCCAGGTTCGGCTGGGTTCGGCCGATCTCCTAGTGAAGATTCTGCACAGTTCGGCGAACCTCCAAATCCTACTCCTGTCTGGTCTTGCCCATCCCGCCTCCTCCCTCCCACCCTGTCCCGTCACTCCCAGGAGTCTCCATGTGGCCCGTTTTGTATGCCAGGTAAGAGCAGGGTCCACACGGAGGCTCGGGGAGGATGAAAAACGGGCCTCCCGGAGGCTCCGGAAGGCTGGAAATGGGTCCACTTCTGGCCTCCAGGGAGTTTGTGAAGTCCGGGGGAGATCGTTTTCGCTCTCCCAGAGCCTCAAGGAAAGCCTGCGGAGCCTGGGGAGGGAGAAAAGGCCACCCATGGTGCAGGAGGCCAGCTAGGCCACGCCCGCCATGGCCACGCCCACCTAGCAACCGGGGCAGAGAACCCATTGCTAAATTTTTTGAAGCCCATCCCTGGTCCTTCCCCATGTGCACCAACTGGAAAGGAGAAAGGAAGTGGATTATTCCAGGATCTGGACCTTGGGAACAGAACAGCATCTGGCTTTAAAAAAATCTGAGAACACGAGAAAGGGACTACAAGAGCATATCTTTCCAAGTTTTCAAATGTTAC
Organism: Natrix helvetica; assembly: GCF_964273705.1. Classification (NCBI taxonomy): domain Eukaryota; kingdom Metazoa; phylum Chordata; class Lepidosauria; order Squamata; family Natricidae; genus Natrix; species Natrix helvetica. Next base: position 7,025,465 of record NC_138553.1, on the reverse strand, counting down.
TGAACACGGTTAAAAGAAAATCATAGGGCATCCATCTTCCATTTTTAAACCTGATAAAAATCAAATGCTCCGGGGGGGGGGGGAGGGGGGAATGCTCTTCAACAATTCAGGCGGTCTGTTTTCTTGCAGACGTTTCATTACCAATCTAGCTAACATCATCAGGGTTAGTAAGGAATGGAGTTTGCTTTCAATGTATACGTCTGGTTTGGTGGGAGCGGTTTTGGGCGTTCTTTGATTGGCCTGTTTGCTGTTAACTTGTTTGGTAGTTGGTGATTAGCACCAAAATTAATGTCAGATCAGCAATCAAGAAATAAACAATATCCCATTCAAAGAACTGCCGAACAAGCTAAAGTAAGCAGCCATCCAGGACCATTCCCACCAACTAGAATATAAATTGAGAGCATTACCAGAGATCAGAAATATTATTCAGCTGGTTCGGACCGGTTCACCTGAACCGGTAGTGGAAATCGCGGGTGGGTCCGCTCCCCCATCCTGGCTCTATGCCCCCTATTCAGGCATTGTTTTGAGGCCAGGCGCATGTGCAAAAGGCCCGTGCATGAGCAAGGCACATGCATGAAGTGAGCGGGCGCATGCAATGCGAACCGGCGGTAACAAAATGTGAAACCCACTGCTGCTAGAGATCCTTACTAGTCCTGATGATGTTACCTAGTTGGGTCATGAAACGTCTGCAAGAAAACAACCACTAGCACTGATGATGTTACTTAGTTGGGTAATGAAACGTCTGCAAGAACATAACCAGAAGGATTGATGATGTTACTTAGTTGGGTGTTCTGACCCCCCTCCACGCCTGTGAATAAACCAGAACACAGGTTTGGCTGTTTGCCACTGTTAAATTACTGAGATAACGAATCTTTTGGCTGAGGGCCCAGACAACTCACGTTCAATAGAGTAGCTCTCAGTAACCCAGATAATTCAAATGAAGCAACGCAGATAGTCCAAACGAACAGACACGGCTGGAATACACAGCTTTTCTTAACTACTAATCCGAACTGTTGTTTCCTGCAAATGTCCCCTCCCAATGCCTCACCTATAATCTCTCTTGGGAGGGACCAATCCACCACCACCTGTGCTTAATCATCATCTGTGAGTCTCCTTACGGAGTTGCTTCCTCCGTTTCTCAGCCCTTCTCAATCTAGCATCAGGGACAAACTGCCTTTGATCCTCCCCACTGCTCCATGCCTCAGGCGCTTCCTGGTGGCCAACCAGCCTCTCCGGTCCCTGCTCTGAGTCTGAACCCTGCACAGGGTCCTCCACATCGTCCAGGGCAGACTCATATGGTTCCTCGCTATCCGAGTCCATCAGCAGCTCAACTGGATCCTGCTGGGCCACAATAGTTGGGTAATGAAACGTCTGCAAGAACATAACCAGAAGCACTGATGATGTTACCTGGTTGGGTCATGAGACGTCTGCAAGAAAACAACCAGGCTCAGAGAGCACCAAGGACCTCTCGTTTCAACCCTGAGCTACAAATATTCTCCTTTATCTCCAACTATTCTCCCCCTTTATCCTTTTAGCCAGAGAGCAGGGTCCTTGCAAAGACGTTCAGCTCTAGACAATTCTCGTTCACAATATTGTCAGTGTGTGAAGTGAAAATTCTTTTAAAAACTGCCTCGGAATTTCAAGGACTGACAGATTAAAGCACCGAAGGCCAGAAAGAGTAAATGGGTGATGTTCTCCTTGGCAAACCCCCCTCTCTTACCCACTTTCACTTTATTTCAATAAATGAGGCGCCTTCCTTTCATAACCACGTTTGCAAACACAGCAGGGGCCAGTTTACAACCACAACTGAGTCCAACATCTCCATTGTTAAACAACCACGTTTCACGACTTTGTTTTTGGCCACAGTTTTGCCTCACTGATGTCTGACTCTGAAGGCAGCTGATAACTGGGATATGGCTCTGGCCCCCTCTCTGCCTCCGACACAGAGCCCTCATCAGAGCTTTCCCCAGACTCCAGGACTGGCCCATCTTCCTCCCCAACCTCCTCACTGTCCGAATCTGCTGCCAGCTCCACTGGCGGGCCACAACAGCACCTGAAAGCAGGAAAAGGAGCAACGGATAGAAAATAATCAAGGAGAGAAGCAACCTAGAACTAAGGAGACATTTCCTGACAGTGAGAACAATTAATCAGTGGAACGACTTGCCTCCAGAAGTTGTGAATGCTCCAACACTGGAAGTTTTTTTTTTAATCAAAGTTTTATTGGTTTGTATACATATATGGGAAAAAGGTAAGGGGATATACAAAACATTTTGGCAGCTCCCACACTAGTGATAGTAATCCATCCGAAACTCACAATTTTTACAATCTTATAAACAAAATATAAAAGACAAGCAGAAAGCCAAGTCTTATTCTATATTGTCAACCATGTGTTCATTCATTTCCCTTTGTCACTTTCTAGAGTGTCCCAATTGCTATTATTTCAAATACTTTTATTTTTGTGATCTGAGCCTTTTCGATATTGCTACTTCCTCACTATCCCCAGAGGAAGCCTCACCCCCCCCCCTTCTTATCTTGCGCCTTACTGTCCTTCCCACTACCTTCGCTTTGTTCGTCTTCTGTGAGGGGAAAGTATTTTTTTATAAAGGCTTCCGCTTCTTGCACTATATTAATTCTAATCCTGTTTCCCTCCCAGAAAATCAACATTCCCTCTGGCATCAACCATCTAAACCAAATTCCTTTATTGTATAGTTTCTTTGATAAGGTGGAACACTGGAAGTTTTTAAGAAGAGATTGGACCACCATTTGTCTGAAATGGTATAAGCTCTCCGGCTTGAGCAGGGGGTTGGACTAGAAGACCTCCAAGGTCTCTTCCGACACTGTTATTCTGTCCTTTGCACAAAGACATAGTGTGGATCACCTGTTCAAGGAAGGGCAATGCAGCTGAAGTTCTACCCCCATATTTACCTCCTCCCTTCTCCTTTTTTTTTCTTCATTTGCAGCTTTCAGGATGAGCCATTTCATCCGAGGGAGGGACAATGTGTGCAAAAATCAGAGGACGCGAGGTGGCTAATTGGGCCAAATCTCCCCAGGCCTCCCGTGCCGGTTGGCAATAAATATGAATGACTGTGCGGTTCAGTGAATCCTAGAAAGGAGCAACTTTAATTATGCAAGCAAGGTTATGATGCTGCTGGAGTCTCGGAAACGGAGATGGAATGCCAGGAAGAAGCGATTTGGAAGACTGGATGCGGGGGTGGGTGGGGGCAAAGGAACACTAGAAAAAGGAAAGAAGAAGAAAAATACAGGATCGTCAGATTGTTCTTGCAGATTGCTGAAGGACAGACGTTGTGGACTTCTGGGCTTTTGATTTTGTCCATATATACTGTATTTTTCAGAGTATAAGACACACCAAAAAGAGGGAGAGAATCTGGGTGCATCTTTTACACCAAATACAGCATTTTGGGCCTCCCAAAACCTCGCCCCCTTCACCAAAATGGGCGTGCAGAGGTTTTGGGAGGCCTTGCAAAGTGTTCCTGAGGGTTAGGGGGGCAAAAATAAGTGATAAATGGGCCGGTTTTTGCTCATTTTTGCCTCGCCAGCTCCCAGGAGCACTCTACAAGCCTCCTAAAGGCTATGCGTGCCCTGTTTTTCACAAAAAAATGAAGTGTGCAGAGGGTTTGGGAGGTCTGCAGAGTGCAAAAACTTTTTTTTAAATTTACCTCTTCAAAACCTTGGTGCGTCTTATACTCCGAAAAATACGGTATAGATTTGTATGTGTGCTTTGTGTGCGTTTTCTACTTGCATCGTTTATGCGCCACTAGCCTCCTGTACTGTGCATGAGTAAACAATGAAATACCCAAGAGATAGCATGGACATCATCTTCCCTTCTGTGTATTGGGGGCATAAATTTCCCAAGTTGTTGTAGGGTTACTGAAAACTGGCAAGATTCCAGGTAAGCATGGGAATAATGCTTGGTGCTGTGTGTGGTTGTTTTCTTGCAGATTAGGTAGCATCATCAGTGCTACCTAGTTTGGGTAATGAAATGTCTGCAAGAAAACAACCACTAGCACTGATGATGTTACCTAGTTGGGTCATAAAACGTCTGCAAGAAAACAACCACCAGCACTGATGATGTTACTTAGTTGGGTCATGAAACGTCTGCAAGAACAGAACCAAGCTCAAAGAGCACCAAGGACCCCTCGTTTCAACCCCTTAGCTATAAATATTCTCGTTTATTGAGAGTAAGAATGCTGAAATTGGACACAGTCCTTTAAAATCTTGCATAATATCGGTGATCATATCAAGTTCACACCAAGAGAGGAAATTGATTGACTGCCCTCAGTTGTGAATTGCAACAGATAAGAAGGCAAGAGGATCAAGGAGTGTTTATCCTAATGATCTTAAGAGATCAGTTGGGTGCTAAAGTCCATTTATCCATTTGTCAAAATTTCTGTAAATCCCATTTCCGTTTTAATTTACTTGCTTAAGGAAGGATGTCCTTCTTGTACATATGAAAATGAAAAAAATAAAAAACTTTATTAAAAAATCATTTTCAAGGAAAAAACAACAAGAAGAAAGTCAGCTTGCAATTGGGCCAAAGACTAGGAGACTGTGAGTTCTAGTCCCACCTTAGGCATGAAAGACAGCTGGGTGACTTTCGGTCAGTCACTCTCTTTCAATCCGACGTACCTCACACGGTTGTTGTATTGGTGAAAATAGGACAAGGAGGGAATATTAGATATGCCTTGAGTTGTTTATAAAAATAATAACAGTCAGATATAAATAAAATCAATAAAAAAAATTTAAAAAGATACCTCCTGCTCCTTCTCTCTTCTCATGGTCCCTCACCTGGAAAACAACCTTCTCCATATAATTTAATTTAATTTATAGACCGCCCCCTCTCCCCGAAGGGACTTTCATGCCCCGAAGCATGAAAAATCAGTAGATCTAAATGGTCCATGAGAAAGTAACCTTGCTTTGCTCATTATTGAAGAGATGGCTTCCTTCTTTCTTTTGCTCTTCTTCTTTCTTTTGCTCTTCTTGGGAGAGAATGTCCAAGGAATTGTGGTGTCTTATCCCGAGTCTAAGGGACGTGGTAGCTCAGTGGCTAAGACGCTGACTATGTAGTCCGACTCAAAAGGTGTGCACTCTTCTAACCAGACCGATGGGCTCAGAATCCAATGGCAATGTCGATTTTGCTCTACGACTTCATGGAGAGCTAACCCTAACCCTAAGTGGAATTTCGTGAATAGGATTTTTCTATGTATTTTGCCAGGAAATGTACATTAATCCGGCTCAAAAGGTGTGCACCCTCCTAACCATAGAGATGGGCTCCGAATTCAATGGCGGTGCCGATTTTGCTCTACATGTTCATAGAGAGCTAACCTGAATCTAAGTGGAATTTTCACGAATGTGATTTTCCATTGTATTTTGCAAGGAAATGTACATAAGTCCGGCTCAAAAGGTGTGCACCCTCCACGTGACTATGGAGACATCTTCGGACAGCGCTGGCTCTTCAGCTTTGAAATGGAGATGAGCACCGCCCCCTAGAGTCGGGAACGACTAGCACACATGTATGAAGGGAACCTTTACCTTTATCCCAAGGCTTTGTGAAGACAAGCCATCTCTATCAATGCCATCCATCTCATTCCTGAGGTCCCTTTTCTACCTCCAGCCCTCTTTTGACCTAGTTTAAACCTCCTGCATTCCCAAGTCTTGGTGCCGCTGGGAACAGCCAAATAGGAGCCTTCCTCAGCTTCTCATCGCAATACACTTTCATCCATTCTTATGTAAATTGCGACTAATGGGGGGGGGGGCAGCAACGAGGAGAGTAGAAAAGCATCAATGGCGACATTGCTAGGACCCGCTCCCCACCTTCCTCTGGCTCTTTCCTAAAAGGCGGCACATATTCAGCAGCTTCAGAGGCCTAAGCTCATATAGAGAAGATGGGGAAGGTCTCGAGAATTTTAATATACATTTCTTTTCTTGCGGAGGACAATTGTGGCTTTCAGTGGGTTCCTGCACCGCCGAAGACGAATGGGCAATGAATGGGAAGCTTAGAGCAGATTGGCTTGTACGGCAAAGGAGCCTGGGCTCTTACAGGCTGGCAACAAAAGGCGAATTCAAATCCCTTCTGCCTGGCTGACATTTATCACAGGCGGACGAGACCCCTGTGAAGTCGGAGGAACAGAGAGGCGATTCAGAGGCTAGCAGAAAATTGGCTCCTTTTCTCCTCGTCGCATCTTCCCAACACCCCCCCCCTCTGGTTGGGACTTCATTATTTTTTCAGAAAAACGCCGCGGATCGGGAACATGGAACTCTTCCCCATGGTCTAAAACGGTTCCTAGGAACAAGCTCGGGCGAAGAGCCAAACATTCGTGGCTTGCCTGGGAGTTCAAAAGAAGCCACCTCAGTGTTGGCTTGTTTGCATTCTTCTCATCACTTGGCACACCCATCAATGCCAAGATTAACTCTTGGGAACGCTTGCAATCCCCTGGCCAGGATTGGGAGGCTTCTTCTGCAGTGATCTCAAGTCCGCAGCTTCCCTTTGAAATGAGAGGAAGTGTCGCTGCTCGCCTTCAAATGGTTTAACTCTCTAATCTTCAGAATTAGCAGCCAGATTACAGGGGTTTCTATTTCAACACTGATGTTGGAGACTATCGGTTTAGGCATTGACATTGGCCTTGAGTTTTTATTGGGCCAAGGGTGAAGTCCAGCAGGTTCTGGAGAACCGGTAGCGGGAATTTTGAGTAGTTCAGAGAACCGGCAAATGCCACCTCTGGCTGGCCCCAGAGTGGGGTGGGAATGGAGATTTTGCAGTATCCTTCCCCTGGCACACCCACCAAGCCACACCGTGCCCACCAAGTCATGCCCACAGAACTGGTAGTAAAAAAATATATGAATTTCACCATTGCCTTGGGTCATATCAAAGTGCAAAGTTCCAGCAACAAATTATTACTAAAATTTGATAAAAGCAATATAAAATGGAATTTGATAAAATACATTTGAAAATGGAACTGCGTGAAGATGAGACTAAGTGACTTCCACCTGTGTGGCATCTTGCGCATCAAAAGCACTGTTTTTGATCCAGACCTGGCGTATATCATGCAGTCCAGATCTCAGTATCACCCTTCACATTAGTGCAGTTAAGTTATTTCTTTAGTCTTTCATAATATACTTCATTTGCATTTAATGTTAAGGGTTCAAAGAATGTCAGGCTGAATGGTCTCCCCCACACATTTTCCCCTCATCAAATCTGGCCCTCCTTGCAAAAGGTTTGGACACCCCTGCTCTAAAGAACGCAAATGACAAGAAGATATTAGACTGCAAAAATGAATAGGTTGACATTGAGAATAAAGGACAAGGAGGAATACAGGACATGGGGGCGATTTTATGAGTGGCTTGAAAAAAAGATATAAATAGAAAGAAAAAGGAACAAAACATGAAATAAAGTATCTCAGATGACATGCCTGCTTTAGAGAGTCATGAAGGTTAACTGATAGGACAGATAAACTTTCAGGTGGCCTCAGAGACTCTCTAAAAGAGTAACGCTCTCTACATGGAGCTCCCCTTGAGATGCACCCGAAGACTGCAGTTGGTTCAGAATGCGGCCGCGCGGGCAGTCTCGGGAGTCGCTAGATACTCCCACGTAACACCTCTCCTGCGCGGGCTGCACTGGCTACCTGTAGTTTTCCAGGTGCGTTTCAAGGTGCTGATTATCATCTTCAAAGCGCTCCATGGCACAGGGCCTAGTTATTTGCGGGATCGTATCCTGCCCCACACATCCCTTCGGCCGATTCGCTCACACAGAGAGGGACTCCTCCGGGTGCCGTCCACTAGGCTGTGCCAGCGGGCGACGCCCAGGGGAAGGGCCTTCTCTGTGATGGGCCCGACCCTCTGGAATGACCTTCCCCCTGATATTAGAACAACCACAGACCTCCGCTCCTTCCGTAAGAAGCTCAAAACCCACCTGTTTAATCTAGCTGGCTTGGCCTAATTCCAGCTCTCCCACCTCAGTCTGTATTTTTAAATTTTGGTCTTAGGCTAAGTTTTTAATTTTTATAAATTTGTACAGGGGTTTAAAGTTTAATTCGTTTTTAACTATATTTATGATTATTTGTAAGGTTTTTTAATTTGGTACCTGTACACCGCCCCAGAGTCCCTTCGGGGAGAGGGGGTGGTCTAGAAATCAAATCAAATCAAATAATAAAATAAATAAAAGAATGCAAATGACCAGTTGTCAGCAAGGAGTATCAGCCAGAGTATAACCTGTCTTATTTTTGGGAAAACACGGTAATTAATCAAACGATTTATTCATTGAACACAATTAATTGACTCATTTATTATTGTATTAATATATGGACAAATGTATTAATAAATTACGAAGACCACCCTTACGGAAGCCGATTCACACAGATGGTTTTTCCTCCCCTTTATGTCTTGGCTACCAATTGTCAAAATGACTTGAATCCTAAATGTTTGAGCTGCCTACATTTTAAAAATAATTACTGGGTTCTTCTAAATCTCCCCATTGCCGCTTTGGGATTTTCCCTTGTTCTGAATGTCAGGATACGAGCAACTGCAAGCAGACAAACACATGGTGATTGATAGTTTTCTGTAATTCTTTTGAAAAGGTTATTAGAAGCTTTTAATGGTTTAAGTACATTTGTAATACATTAATGAATATTTGATAAATATACCCAGATGGATTGGGAAAGGCTCATTGTTCTGGAGATCTCATCAGGAAAAGGTTTTATGTATTTGTGGTGGTTTAATTTCATCCCTAAGCAGTTCAGAAGAGAACGCAGTACCATTTAGTTACCGTATTTTTGAGATTATAAGATGCACCTGACTATAAGATGCACCTAAATTTAGAAGAGGAAAACAACAACACAAAAAAAGGTTTTGGGCCTCTGTGTGCCTCATTTTCGGCCCTTTCCCAGCCTTTTTTCTACCCATTTTTGAGGCTTTTTTGGCCCTTTGTCGAAGCTTTTTTGGCTTGATTTGGGGGCTTTTCTTGGCCCATTTTGAGGCTTCTTTCGGCCCATTTTGAGGCTTTTTGGCCCGTTTTTTTGAAATGCGTTTTTGCACGCACACGCGCAGTTTTGGTGCGCGAGGACAAAAAGGTTAGCCATCACTGATCTAGAATTTCTAACCACACCTGGAAGAAGTTAGATCACAATTGTCAGCCCTGCGAGGTAGACCACACTGGAACACCAAAGTCATGAATATTAAAACTACCTTTACTATAGGATCACAATACAAGTCATCCTCAACTTACAACAGTTCATTTGAAGTTACGATGGCACAGAAAAAAGTGACTTATGACCATTTTTCACACTTCTAACCGTTGGTTATGGGACCAACATTCAAATGCCTGGCAACTGGTTCATATTTATGACGGCTGCAGCGTCCGGGGGTCATGTGATCACCTTTGGTGACTTTCTAACAGGAAAAGTCAATGGGGAAACCAGGTTCACTTAACAACTGCAGTGATTCATCTAACAACTGTGGCAAGAAAGGGGCAAAACTCATTTAACAACTTAGCAACTGAAACCATGGGCTCAATTGTGGTCGTAAACCGAGGACCACCTGTAACAGAATCCTGAAACTCTGACTGCGTCTGCCTCCTCCCACCCTGCTTTTATCCTAAAAATAACAAAAGGGGTCAGCTTTGAGATGCTTAATCTATCCCCAATTCCTGCTTGGGAGACTCAGATTTCTCTTCTCTGCTGCCTTGGCTTCTTCCTTCTGTTCCTCAAGGCTCTTCTCACATCCCATTACATCAATAACAACAACAGATTTAAGTTCTTTCTTTGCACACCTACAGCTGCTACTTATACTTTAAAAATGTCCCTGTTAATTGCATTCGCACAATGTTCATCACACCTCATTTACTCCCTAAAAAACAATTTTAACAGATCCCATTCTGATTTCTGCGCAACTTGAAAAGGCCCTCCCCAATTTTTTTCTTTCTTTAAAAAAAATCAACATCTTTCAAAGAGAAGCCTAACAATTTGTCATTTGGGGGTGACAGACTTTGGTTCCGATACATTTAGCATCCTATTTTATTAAAAACATGCCAGCGGTTAAAATGCTTTAATGCAGAGGAAAAATACAGAGCAAATACATATTTACCCCATAAAATCTACCCAGTATTATTACAACAGCTCAAACTTCTCATGGCCGTACTAAGAAAAATAAGGAAGGAAGGAAGGAAGGAAGGAAGGAAGGAAGGAAGGAAGGAAGGAAGAAAAAAAGAAGGAAGGAAGGAAACATGAAAATGAAGTTGCCCAGAAAAAACAAGGACTCTAAATCCTGAATCATTTTTCTCCTTCCTTCCTTCCTCCCTCCACTTTCCCTCCCTCCCTCCCTCCCTCCCTCCCATCTCTTCCTTTCTGCCTCCCACTCCTTCCTTCCTTCCTTCCTTCCTTCCTTCCTTCCTTCCTTCCTTCCTTCCTTCCTTCCTTCCTTCCTTCCTTCCTTCCTTCTCCACTTAGAGAAAGTGACTGGCCCAGCTATCGTTGTTCCTAAGATAGAACTAGAATTCCCAGTCTCCCAGTTTGTAGCTTGGTGCCTTTATCTTTTCATTTTTATAATGGGCTCCAGTTCTTGTTCTGCACTATGGATAAAATTCTCAGAATAAATATAATTATAAGATCTCTGTATCGTGATTTCTGATTTCCCAATGATACAATTCATAGTGATAAGTCAGAGTTTTCTACTTAATCTCTCTTTATTTTCCAAGAAATCATCCTAAATTTGGGGGTCTTTTTTCTTTCTTTTGGTATATAGATAATAAATGATTTCTCAGATTTCTCAAGACAGCTGAATATTTCTATTCGCTTTACTTTTTTCCCCCTTGGAAAAATATGTGCTGAAAGAAGGACTTATTAAATATAACGATTTTTCATCCAATTTCCTCCTATGCCCTTTAAATACTTGGCATCCTGTTTCTTTTGTTATTCAGGCCTAGGACAGTTGGCAAAAGTAACAGGAGGCTTCTGACCCTATTTTTCATTTTAGAAAAATTGACGAGACAAACTCACGCCGGGATCTACAGCCGATCTTTTTTTTTTTTTTAATTATTTTTCTTCCAAACTTTTGTAATGAGAAGCTTTTCAGATATTGGATTCCTAAGCCCCAATCCAGCGAGTTTATGCAAATGAGAGCATCTCATTATTTTTCTGATTTCGTCAGTCTTAACAGAAAATAAGCTTTTCATGCACAACAGCCGACCCCCAGCTTAGTCCTGATGCGTTCGCTGCCATGGAACGAAAGATCTATTGAGCCTTGCAAAAAGTCACAAACCACTTATGAATGTCTGATAACCTTCTGATATCACAGGATCCATTGCGGGATGGTTTATATAATGCGGTCAATGTTCAAAACACCCTTCTGGGCTTTTTAATCTGGCTATTATTATTTTTTTAGAAACCCATTCCGATGTGGGCCTCTGCTTTTTCATTGCTTTAAGGGGGTGTTGCCAATGTACACATCTGTGGCAGTGGTGGGATTCAGCCGGTTCGCACCTATTTGGGAGAACCGGTTGTTAACTTTCTAAGCAGTTCAGAGAACCAGTTGTTGGAAGAAATCCCATTTTGGTTTTTCGCACTTTACAGAGCTAATCCTGTAAGGAAGGCAGGAAGGAAACATTCTGGTGTTGTTTCTAGCCTAATCTTTGTTGCCCTAATAACAGAAACTGCCTCTCCGGTTAACCCTTATTGCATTGTAACAGCTAAGGCGAAGCGCCCATCGACCTGAGTTGGGCACGCCCACCCAGTCACATGACCACTGAGCCACGCCTACCCAAATGGTCATTAGGGCATTAAATTATTTGAATCCCACCACTGATCTTTGGGGATGAAATTCCTCTGCGGTCCCTGTTATTAAATGTACTCTCACACATATAGGAACAAGGTGTGTAAGCCCATGAATTCAAAACCAAATTACAGGGATTTACGACCACAATTGAGCCCCAAATTTCTGTTGCTAAGTGAGACAGTTGTTAAGTGCGTTTTGCTCCATTTTACGACTTTTGTTGGCAAAGTTATTAAGGGAATCCCTCAGGGATGGTATTCACTTACTTTCCCTATCAGTTCCCAAATGTCAGCGCATGAGCCCCATCTATGCGTGCGCTTGGCCTTCTGCGCATGCACTTTGATCATGTGTGCAGCTTGCACGCATGCACATGGCTTGAAAACGTGCCTAAATAAGTCAGCATAGAGCCGGATCAAGTGGGTAGAGGTGGGCCAACCTGCAATTTCCACTAACCGGTCCGAACCGGCTGAATATAACCTCTGGAATCCCTGCAGTTGTTAAGTTAGTAACCCAGTTGTTAAGTGAATCTGGCTTCCCCATTGACTTAGCTCGTCAGAAGGTCGCAAAAGGGGATCACATGACCCAGGGACACTGCAATGGTCATAAATGTGAGGCAGTTGCCAAGCGTTTTCAGTGACATTTTAATTCGGAACAGTCATTTAATGAACTGTCGTAAGTCGAGGACTACCTGTAATAGGTTACATTAGCAGAATCTTGCAACTCTGAGTATGCTTCCCTCTTCCCTGCTTTGTCCTAAAGAGAACCAAGAAGCATCAAGTATTGGGGTATTCTTCTATACATCCAGTAACTATGAAAGGAGGAGACTAAATTAGTCCGGCATAATGAAATATGGTCAAAGGTCATTTTTTTCAGTGTCGTTGTAACTTTGAATGGTCACTAAACTACCTGAACTTAATTCTCATCTAATTAGATGTCCCTAATTCTGAAAACAAAATAAAACTTTACAACCAATGGCCACCAAGACTGTAACTGTGTGTGTGTGTGTGGGGGGGGATGACGGTCATTGGTGACATCCATGTCTCGGGTTTAGGTTGCCACCAAGAAACCTATGTCTTGGTATCTTCAAGGATAGGATGACAGAATAACAGAATAGCAGAGTTGGAAGGGACCTTGGAGGTCTTCTAGTCTAACCCCACTGCTCAAGCGGGAGCCCCTATAGCATTTCAGACAAATGGTTGTCCAATCTCTTCTTAAAAACTTCTGGAGGCAAGTCATTCCTCTGATTAATTGTTCGGTCAGGAAACTTGTCCTTAGTTCTAAGTTGCTTTTCTTCTTGATAGGTTTCCATCCATTGGTTCTTGTTCTGCCCTCAAGTGCTTTGGAAAATAGGTTGACCTCCCATCCTCTTGTTTTTGGCAGCTGCTAAGATATTGGAACACTGATATCATGTCTCCCCTGGTCCTTCTTTTCATTAAACAAGACATACCCAGTTCCAGCAACCATTCTTCATATATTTTAGCCTCCAGGCCTCTGATCAGCGTTGGTGCATTCACAACTTCCGGAGTTAAGTTTGATTGTTCTAACTGCCAGGAAATTTTTCCTTAGTTTTAAGTTGCTTCTCTCCTGGATTAGTTTTCACCCATTGCTTCTTGTCCTGCCCTCAGGTGCCTTGGAGAATAGCTTGACTCCCTCTTCTTTGGGGCAGCCCCTGAGATATTGGAAGACTGCTATCATGTCTCCCATAGTCCTTCTTTTCATTAAACTAGACATACCCAATTCCTGCAACCGTTCTTCCTATGTTTTAGCCTCCAGTCCACTAATCCTCTTTGTTGCTCTTCTCTGCACTCTTTCTAGAGTCTCCACATCTTTTCTACACCGTGGCGACCAAAACTGGATGCAGGATTCCAAGTGTGGCCTTACCAAGGCCTTATAAAGTGGTATTAATGCTTCACGTGTTCACACGTGAATAGAAATCACACTTCACATCGTGAAAGAGAATGAAGCAACAGAGACACTGGCTTTTCTTAAGCCTTCCAAGTTCTGTATTGTTTGGATCTAAAAAAAACCCGAAGCCCTGCCAGAGCATAAAAATGTCAAGCGATGGCTCTGAATATCTATCTTCTCAGTTTTGGAGAAATCCACCGTAGCAGCTGGATCGCTAGAGGTCATATTTTTTGAGCTTGCCAGAATATTCCAGTTCCTGCATCAACAGAGAAGCCTCTAAAATTCCTGGAGGATATTAGGCTTTCTTGGCGCTCAGCTCATCCAGGCTGAGGCTTTGTCATCCCTTGAGGGGAATCTCGCATGAAGAACAGCTTCACATGATTAGCCAGAAATTGGCTCCCCACTTATTTGTTTCTTCTCCCTTCCTGGAACTGGAATGTCAACATCAGAGGTTTCGGCTATAATTGTTTGCGTTTGTGGAAAGAGGCTCAGAATGTAGAATAATAGAATTGGAAGGGACCTCGGAGGGCTTCCAGTCCAACCTTATACCCGGGGTGTCAAACTCAAGGACAGGATCCCATGGACAGGATCTGCTTAGATCTGGCCCGCAGGCCCACCCTGGAAACAGCAAAAGACTGGCCCATGGTGCCTCTGCCAGGGAAAAACGGAGTTCGGGGAGGTTGTGTGTCGCCTGCCTGGGTTCCGTTTTAGGCCGCGAGGGCCTCCTGCAGCCCTCTGCCAGCAAAAAGGGAGCTGGCAGCAGATTCAGACAGGGAGGAGGTTGGGGAGGAAGATGGGACAGTCCTGGAGTCTGGGGAAAGGCTCTGATGAGGGCTCTGTGTTGGAGGCAGAGAAGGGGTCAGGGCCGTATGCCAGTTATCAGCTGCCTTCGGAGTCAGACATCAGTGAGGCAGACGAATAACTGGAGCCTGTTCCCAGTGTGCGCATGCACAGAGTTGCCAGACGAAGGGAAGAGCCAAGGAGCAAGGGTTGACTTGGGAGTAAGGCCACAGGTGGATGATGAATGGCCCCTCCCAGAGGAAATAAAAGAGGAGCGAAAGGGGAGTGGAGTTTGCAGGAGGCAATGAGTTCATTCCTGCATTCTTGCAAGTATTGGGAGAATAGTTGGAGAGTAATTCACCATTTTTCATACTTATGACTATTGCAGCATCCCCGTGGTCACGTAATTTATATTTGGGGGTGGCGGTGTCATGTGATCTGCTTTTGTGACCTTCCGACAAAGTCAATGAGAAAGCCAGATTCACTTAACAACTGCCTTACTGACTGAACCACTGCAGTGCTTCACTTAACAACAGTGGCAAGAAAGGTGGTAAAATGGGGCAAAACTCACTTAACAACTGTCTAGTCCAGCTACATACATTTCGAGCTCACTGGTGGTCATAGGTCGAGGATTAACAGTGTAATATCAGTATCCGTGAATGACACGTTGGAGAATCTGAGGCTCAAACAATTCTCTACTCGTTCTCTACTAAGGCTGGATCAGACGACTTGGGAAAGGGCCTCTGGAGAGAATAGATATTAACTAGCATGTTGATTGTTTGCAAGAAATTAATCTTACCAGGATTCAGACAGCTGCACAGGCTCCTGGTTCATTTCCAGACCACTTTTGAAAGCTCTTCATGGTTTGGGACAGAAGATCCTGAGACTTTCTGGCCACCAATAAGGTTTCCTATCTACTAAAACAGCCCGAGGCGAAATAAGAATTCAGATTGCCAACATCCTTGAAGCAGAATTTAACCAGAATAGAGCTGGAAGGGACCTTGGAGGTCTTCTAGTCCAGCCCCCCCCCACTCAAGCAGGAGATCCTATAGCATTTCATAAGTGACTGTCCAGTCTTTTGGGTGCTGTGTAGCACCCACAATTTCTGGTGGCAAGCTGTTCCACTGGTTAATTGTCCTCACTGTCGGGAAGTTTCTCCTTAATGCCAGGTTGTTTCTCTCCTTGATTAGTTTCCGTCTGTCGTTTCTTTTCTTCCCTGAGAAGCACGTCCTGTCCTCTAGCTACACATTTAGAGCATTACCTTCAGTGGTGGGTTTCAAGATTTTTTAGAACCTCTTCTGTAGGTGTGGCCTGCTTTGTGGGAGTGGCTTGCCGGCCATGTGACTGGGTGGGAGTGGCTTGCCAGCCATGTGACTGAATGGGAGTGGCCAACTTGTAAAATGTGGTGAAACTCACTTAACAACACTCTTGCTTAGCAACCAAAATGTTGGCTCAGAAACTCTGGCATTTGAAGCACGCAAGTCTTAAAGCTGTCAAGTTACAAGACCCTTGCACCCCTAACCCTTTAGAAAAAAAAACCCCAGGGGTGTTCAAACTTGACAGCTTTAAGACTTGTGGACTTCAACTCCCAGAATTCCTCCTCTCGCTCTTCATCTTGATGATGTGCGGATGGGCGGGCGGGCGGAGGGAGCTGGAACGGCAATGTAGATTTGTGGAACCTCTTCTATAGAAGAGGTTAGAACTGGCAGGAACCCACCCCTGATTACCTTGACTTACAACATTTAGTTCATTTAGTGACCATTCAAAGTTACAACGGAACTGAGAAATGGAATTTGTGGCCGTGTTCTGTTTTTCCACACTTACAACCGTTGTAACATCCCCATGGTCACATTGTCAAAATCTGGACACTGGCAGCTGTTTCATCTTTATGACGGTAGCAATGTCTGGGGGGAATCATGTGATCCCATTTTGCAACCTTCTGACAAGTGAATGGGGCATGGACAGAAGAAGGGGTGGGATTCAGAGAGTTTGGACTGGTTTATGCAAACCGGTAGTTCCGGCGATCTGTTGGCCCCGCCCACCTGCCCTTGCCCTAGTCTATCCTATCCTTTGTTTGAAGCCCAGCTGATAGGCACGGCAGAGCGGTGTTTTACTCACCGGGGCTCCAGTAGAAGGTAAGTTAGAATAGAATAGAATAACAGAGTTGGAAGGGACCTTGGAGGTCTTCTAGTCCAACCCCCTGCTTAAGCAGGAAAACCTACACCACTTCAGACAAATGGATATCCAACATCTTCTTAAAGACTTCCAGTGTTGGGGCATTCACAACTTCTGGAGGCAACTTCTGTTCCACTGATTAATTGTTCTGACTGTCAGGAAATTTATCCTTAGTTCTAAGTTGCTTCTCTCCTTGATTAGTTTCCACCCATTGCTTCTTGTCCTGCCCTCAGGGGCTTTGGAGAATAGCTTGACTCCCTCTTCTTTGTGTTTTAGAGCTGTTTTCAAATGTACTGTGTGCGTGCAAAGCGAGTGGTCAGCGAACTGGTTGTTACACTGGTTGAATGCCACCACTGGACTGAAGGAGGAGAGAGAAAGAAAGAAATACGTCTTTGTCATCCCTAAAAGCATTTAGCCTGACTGCATCTGTGAATGAAGACATAAAAAGCCCATCATGTTTTCAACTTCAGTTAATAATAAGACTATTTTTCCACCCACTTGTGAGGCCAGCTGTAATGTTTTTGGCCTTGAGTGGGAGGCAATGTGGAACAAGGATTAGGAAGATAAATGATATACAACATACAGTGCCAGTTCACATAAAATATTAGCAGATTGGAAATGACTGTTTACTGTCTCGCTGACTACAGGATGAGGATCGTGGCTCCACCAAATGCTAACTTTGGGTACGCCAATAAAGCACACGACGTTGTGCTAAGGTGACGGCAAATTAATTTTTGAGTTATGCCAAGGAGGGATGCCAGCATACCTGTCAGCCGAAGTTTCCTCCTCTATCAAAATTATTTTAAAATGATGTCAGGACAGACGGGTCATCTCCTCTATGAACCTTAATGGAAGTTTTTTTAATTTCTTTCTCTTTCTTTCTTTCTTTCTTTCTTTCTTTCTTTCTTCTTTCTTTCTTTCTTTCCTTCCTTCCTTCCCTCTCTCTCTCTCTTTCTGTTAGATACTTGTTCTAACTACAGTGGTTTCCACCAAGGTCCTCTGTTCCGGTGGGAACAGAGGTTTAATCCTATTGGTCGAAGGGTCTAACAGCTCCCTATAAAGGGGCTGCTGTCAGACTCAACCTTCGCTGGATTGTTCTCACTTGTTGTACTTAATAAAGAGCTGTTGTTACCGTTAAGCCTGTGTGTGCCATTACCCAATCTAACTCTTTCTTTCTTTCTTTCTTCTTTCTTTCTTTCTTTCTTTCTTTCTTTCTTCTTTCTTTCTTTCTTTCTTTCTTTCTTTCTTTCTTTCTTTCTTCCTTCCTTCCTTCCTTCCTTCCTTCCTTCCTTCCTTCCTTCCTTCCTTCCTGTCTGTCTTTCTTTCTTTCTTTCTTTCTTTCTTTCTTCTTGGACAATAAGTAAATAATAATGAATTATTGAGGAAATTGTGGGTCTACCTTTTGACGCTTAAAACACTGCTGGAAGAGCTGTGGACAGGAAGAACCTATAAGTAGGTCGACCTTCCACCAAGTAATAATAATAATAATAATAATTATTATTTTTATTTGATTAGCCGCAACCCTCTCCCGAAGGACTCGGGGCGACGTACAATCAAAACAAATAAAAATACACATAAGACAAACATATATACAAAAAGAACAGAGACATATACATATGTGCATGGAGGAGAGTTGACTTATAAGTGAAAGGCAATTAAAAACACAATTTAAAATCCCCTTAAATAAAATTACTAAATTAAAAAACCCATCAGGAGCGATACGAAGTTATGGTTGAGCCAGGCCAGCTATTTGGAAAAGGTGGGTCTTGAGCTTGACACGGAAGGAGCGGAGGTCAGTAGTGGTCCTAATATCCGGGGGGAGGTCATTCCACAGGGCTGGGCCCGCCACAGAGAAGGCTCTGCTCCTAGGCGCCGCCCCATGGCACTGTCTGGTGGACGGCACCTGGAGAAGTCCCTCTCTGTGCGAGCGGATGGGTCGTAGGGATGTATGGTAGCATTGTAGGTATTTTGGAACTACAGTGCCAAAATATTTGGACTTCACCATTTAGAAAAGTTGAACGGTGTAGTGGAATGTAGATTGGATTCCCAAGAGGGAATATAAATCCAATAAAACAAACAAACAAACAAACAAACAAACAAACAAGAGGGAAAGGCTACATTGCAGAGGAATAAGAGACAGAGAAGTTTAAATTGTTTGGTTGGGAGGAAGCAGATCAAGGCAGCTCACCCTAGACGTTCTCAGAGTATATAGAGGGATAGAATCAAGATCACATGAAGTGTTAATAATACTTTATAATGCCTTGGTAAGGCCACACTTGGAATACTACATTCAGTTTTGCTCGCCATGATATAAAAAAGATGTGGAGACCCTAGAAAGAGTGCAGAGAAGAGCAAAGGTGATTAGGGGACTGGAGGCTAAAACATATGAAGAACAGTTACAGGAATTGGGTATGTCTAGTTTAATGAAAAGAAGGACTAGGGAAGACATGATATCAGTGTTCCAATATCTCAGGGGTTGCCACAAAGAAGAGGGAGTCAAACTATTCTCCAAGGTACCTGAGGGTAGAACAAGAAGCAATGGGTGGAAACTAATCAAGGAGAGAAGCAACTTAGAACTAAGGAGAAATTTCCTGACAGTTAGAACAATTAATCAGTGGACCAATTTGCCTCCAGAAGTTGTGAATGCCCCAACACTGGAAGTTTTTATGAAGATGTTGGATAACCATGTGTCTGAAGTATTGTAGGGTTTCCTGCCTAAGCAAGGGGGTTGGACTAGAAGACCTCCAAGGTCCCTTCCAACTCTGTTATTCTATTCTATTCTATCTTGAATGATGAAATAATTTGCTTTAAAGGTTGTCCTTGACCTATGACCACAATGAAGCCCAAAATTCGTGTTGCCAAGCGAGATATTTATTAAGTGAATGTTGCCTTATTTTATGACTTTTCCTGGCACAGTTGTTAAGTGAATCACTGCCATTGTTAGTAACACGGTTATTAAGTGAATCTCGCTTCCCCATTGACTGTGCTTGTCAGAAAGCCACAAAAGGAGTCAATTGGAACCCGATGCTCCTCTATCCTAAATTCATAAGAAAACTATTACAGATCAGAAAAGGAACTGTTTTCTCTCTTGGAAAAGAATTTGCAACCTTCTGTTTATATACCATTCACAGTGCCAACACATTTTTTAACTTTTGCAAAGTGTCACGTACATTTGCATTTAAATAAGATAGCACCCATTTCTATTTAAGTAAGACTTCGCACTGAACGCTGATTCAAGTTAATCTATATCACGTATCAAGATTTCAATGCATTGTCTCAAGTTATTTCAGTGTTAGCTAAGCTGGAATGTGTGGGTATCTGTGGATGTGTGACACATAATGTAACAATCCCGTATTCTGCCTCAGGAATTTTGCCAGAATGCTTTCCGAATGAATACGAATTTTAAAAAGCAGGGGTGGAGGAAATTTGGGAGTGAAACAAAGATGATTAAAGTATTAGGAGTTTAGATGGAAGCAAGCTTATAAAATACTATTAGGCTGTATTGTGAATAGAGGCAATTCACTCCCTTCAGAACATCAAGGAAAACACAACTACTAATAAAGAACATTTTCTGTTTATATTGTGAAGGATTTTTCTCTCCTCCATAAATGCAGCACTTAATTTCTTTAAGTGACAGGAAGGGGGGAAAAACAATACAGATTTATCTACTTATCTAATATCCTTTTAGAACTTAGCATTTGCAAAGCAAGGGGGGGGGGGAAACCCCACACCAATTCTATATTGTGTGTGTGTGTGTGTGTGTAATTTAACAACCAGTTTGCCTGAACCGCTGCGAACCGGCTGAATCCCATCACTGAGTCTCGAGTCCCTTCCTGCCGACAAGAGATCTAAATCCAGCCCACCTTGAATTCCCTTGATTCTTATCTACCACCTATTTCCCTTGGATGTTAGTAGTTCAGATTCTTGTAGAGAGGCCAGCAATAAATCTTTATACCCATTTGAGCTGCCCGGATCTTCTGATTTCCCTGGCACTTGTCAGTGGGGGATGTATTGCTACTGAGCACATCAAAGCTTCAGAATATCCTCCCCACTCTCCCCTTGGAGTTTTCACAGGCTTTACGAGGCCTTTGTAAGACTCAAAACAATGGAGTGATCACAATTTTGAGTTCTGGAACAAGGAGCTTAATCAGTGTCTCCTGGAATAAAAGATCTGCTTTGTTTCTTCAGAGGGAAGTAAGCACAATAGCACTTTGTCTGTGTGTGTGTGTGGGCCCAGCAATCTGCAGGCAACAAGGGGAAAGTCAGAGGTAACAAAGTGTGCAATGTGTGAGAAAGACAAGGGTGGGGGAAAAAAACCCCTGGCATTCTCTTGATAGACGGGTCAGAAAAATTCCAGTAGGGATAGCAATTTATGATCTCTCTCTGACCATTTGTTTTGGGGGAAAAATTAGGATAAACCTAAAAAAGAGGAGAATCTGAACAAGGACCATGAGGGTAAAAAGTATTTATGTTTACAACTTTGCTTTACAAATGAAAATTCAAAAGCAAAGCCAAGAGAAACTCTACAAAAGGACGTATTTTGTTAAGGTAAAAGTAAAGGTTCCCCTCGCACATGTGCTAGTCGTTCCCGACTTTAGGGGGCGGTGCTCATCTCCGTTTCAAAGCCGAAGAGCCAGCGCTGTCCGAAGACGTCTCCGTGGTCATGTGGCCGGCATGACTAAATGCTGAAGGTGCATGGAACGCTGTTACCTTCCCATCAAAGGTGGTTCCTATTTTTCTACTTGCATTTTTTACGTCCTTTCAAACTGTAGCTAGGACAAGTAACAGGAACTCACTCCATTACGTGGCGCTAGGGATTCAAACTGCTGAACTTTCTGACCAACAAGCTCAGTGTCTTAGCCACTGAGCCACCGCGTCCCTAGACGTATTTTGTTAGAAATATCTAAAACTAAACACTATACGTAAGTTTATTTTTTTTTAAATTCAATTTCCCTATTTTTTTTTACTTTTGTGATTGCGAAAAGCTGTGCATTCAAGAGTCCCATGAGTTAAATGACCAAAAATAAAAGAGCAAAGGGAATTCTTGAAGGATAAATCAGCCTGAAGGGCAGCATTCTGAAATAAATGCCTGTTCTTTGTAATTAAAGAATGTATATAATTTATATAATAATAATTTTCATAATAATTATTATATAAAGAATAAATTCTTCAACTCTGATCTGAAGAAGCTTCTTGGATGAGAAGCGAAATGTCTTCAAAGAAAAATCCAGAAAGTCCAGTTGAAAAAACACCTTTGGGAAAACCATAACCTGGATGACTGAGAATTTCCATAGACAAATGGTCAAATGTTTTCAGACTTTTATTGAATTCATAGAAATTTATTGTTTCCATGGCCTGCATTTCAAAGCAGTTTCTGATTCCAAAACTAAATGCATTAAACCCCATCACTATTCTAAAACCCATCAACCTGGCCCTTTGCTAAAAGTGACCGTTGCTGGTCATTCAAAATTGGTAACTTTAAGATGTCTGGACTTCAACTCCCAGAATTCCCCCAGTCAGCATTCTGGGTGTCGAAGTCCACCTGTCTTAAAGTTGTCACTTTTGAGAAATTCTGTTCAATCACGTTTCACTCCTTTTATTCATTACAATTCTCAAAACTGCTCAATAGCTGAAATTCTTTGGATGATCTACAACAAAACAGACCACAATATATATGAACTAGGAGTAGTCATCTCAAACGATCTAAGCCCCAGAGCCCAAAGTAACAGCACTGCCAAAAAGGCATTAAGAGTTGTTAACCTGATTTTGAAAAGCTTCTTCTCTGGTAACATTGTACTGCTAACTAGGGCATACAAAACATTTGCTAGACCAATTCTCGAATACAGCTCGTCTGCCTGGAATCCACACTGTTTTTCAGACATTAATACGATTGAGCGGGTCCAGAGGTATTTCACGAGAAGAGTACCCCATTCCTCCACTCACAATAGAATTCCCTATGCCACCAGACTTGAAATTTTGGGCTTGGACAATCTGGAACTGCGCTGCCTGCGGTATGATCTAAGCACCGTACACAGAACTGTCTGCTACAACATCTTACCTGTCAACAACAGCTTCAACCTCAATAATACACAAACAATCGATACAAACTCAAGGTGAACCGCTCCAAACTCGATGGCAGAAAATACGACTTCAGCAACAGAGGGGTCAACGCCTGGAATGCTCTGACTCCGTTGTTAATAACCGTGATGGTGAACCTATGGCACGGGTGCCACAGGAGGCAGGTGGAGAGCCCTCTCTGCAGGCACGCGAGCTGTTGCCCAGCTCAGCTCCACTGTGCATGTTTCCTTTGCGGTGAGCTGATTTTCGGGTCTCTGCCACACACGTGGGATATGTGCATGCGTGCATGTGGGGGGCGGGGGAAGCACGTGGGCGTGCAGTACGCCTCCCACCCCATTTTTGGTCCCAGGAGGCTTCAGGAAGGCCTGCTAGGACCAAAACGGGGTGCAGGGGATCACACACGTGTGGGAGGTCTTGTGCATGCACAAGGGACAGGGAAAAGCAGAGGAGGGGTCATACGCACATGGGCAGGGGGTGGGCCCATTGCATTATGGGTGTGGGCACGCATGCGCTGTTACGCACGTGCATTTACGACATACGAGGAGAAAGGGGTTAGCCATTACTGTCCCAAAAGCTTCATAGCTTCAACCTTAAATTGTCTACCGTGGACCTCACCCCATTCCTATGAGGTCTGTAAAGGGGTCGTGCATAAGCGCACCAGCGTGCCTACCTTCCCTGTCCTACTGTCCCCATTTATTTGTACTCATTTATTTCATTTATATCCATGTTTATATTTATACCTGCTATCTTGTACATGTTCGACAAACGAATAAATACAAATACAAATCTAGTCCGAATATGCAGTAAAATGCAAAATAAAAAGGCCCACATCTATTTGGGTCGAGTCAGGAGACTAAAAAAAAATGTACCAGTAAATACATCTACCATCAATGGATGCATTGTGTAGAAATAAACCGCCAGAAGAATAAAGATGGCAGACATTTTTCCACACAAGCATTTCCCACACATTCAGGCGGACTGAATTAAATCTGACACGGAGGGGGAAGGCGAAGGGGGCTTCTAATTGAACTAGAGAAATACATAATACTTTGCTATAGAAACATAAGGCCCCAGTGGAGTCACGCCGGTTAAGGCTGTCCAACTTAAACCAGCCATAATTTTATATCTCATGATCTGCAAACACAAAGAGAATTTTTTTTCTTCAGCTGTCTTTGACATTAAATGGAGAGGAAAAGGCAAATAACGGAGTAATCGGAAAATAGAATTTGAGCCTAGCTGAGGGAGAGGACGTGCAACCTCTTATGGCAGTGATGGCGAGCCTTTTCGGCACCAAATGCCCAAACTAGAATGTGTGTGCATGTGTGAGTGGGCACTGGAGTGTTGGAAACCCCGAACACCAGCTGGCTGGCATGCGCATGCCTGGTTTTTTGGGCATTTTAAAGCTGTTTTTGGGGCGTCTTTTAGATGTTTTCAGGCAATTGAATGGGAATGGGAAATAATATAAGGTGAATGCTATCGATTGACAATTGCTACTAGAAAGAACAGGAAGCTCCTGTTTGCATTGTACTGTGTAAATTTGTTCTACGTCTAAGTTTTGTGTGTGTGTATTTTATATGTTTGTTAATAAAATATTTTTTTTTAAAAAAAAGATGTTTTCAGGCCATTTTGGGGCCGTTTTCAGACAAAAAATGGTCCCAAAAATGGCTTGAAAAAAGACCAAACACGGCCTGAAAAACGGCCCCAAAACAGTCTGTTTTGGGGGCGTTTTCTTGCTGTTTTCTGGTCCTCCGTGAAGACCAACTGGTGGCCGCGGATAAGCGCACCAGAAACCAGAAGGCGATGGCACGCATGCTCACAGAGAGGGCTCTGCATGCCACTTCGGGCACGCTTGCCATAGATTTGCCATCCTGGTCTTATGGTGTGGCTGAAGAGGAAGAAGAAACGTGAAGATGGTATTTTTGGACTCAGAAATCTTGGCTGTTACTTAGCGTTTGCTACACAGTTCTGGTATGGAGGGGGCTGACCTAAAAGTGCATCGCCAAGAAAAGGCCTTTTATTGGTGATAGTATATTAATCTCCTCAATGAAAGGCCTTTTCTTGGTGAATAGAATACATTATTAATTCTGTTAATTGTTGCCCAGATGTTTTTCAGGATTGGGCAGGTCACAAAAAGAATGAATGGATGAGGGAGGGAGGGAGGGAGGGAGGGAATGAATGTTTTGCCCTGTCATTTAATTACTTTCATTTTAGGTCCTTGACCCTCAACTCCCTCAGGACGATTCATGCCATCACTTTTTGAAAGCAAGATAGGATGGGGCAGGATGTTTCCAATGAAAACCCCTTCAAATTTGAAGCAAGCTGTTCTGGAAATGCTTGAAACAATGCTTCCCCCCCCCCCCACCCAAAAAAATGCTTCCAAGGTAGGCAGAAACGGCTCGTTTCTGAGCAATGGTTGGCATTTTGAGATCAAAAACAACATTTTGCATATGCCTTAGGCCATGCTTTGTTTGATCTGGGTAAGGTCTGACGACTTGAAAGCTGGATTTTACACATTTCGCTAAATTGAAACACAGGCTGTATCCCGCGACGGTGGGTTTTACAAAACCAGGTTTTATCCAACGGTTTAGCGGAGAATCTTGGAATTCTTATTCCGGGGAACAATCTGCATAATTTCACATTCATTCTGCAAAAGATCACTTCAGAGTCCAGGGGTGAGTTGCTGGGGGTTTGCAGGGGTTCCGGGGAACCTCTAGCTAAGATTCTGTACAGTTTGGAGAACCCCCAAATCCAGTGGTGAAATCTGATTTTTTTCCCCTACCGGTTCTGTGGGCCTGGCTTGGTGGTGTTGGTGGTCATGTGACAGGGGGCGTGGCTATGTAGTCATGTGACTGGACGGGGTGTCAAAAGACAGAAACTCACTTTAACAATGTCCTGCTGGAGCAGGGGGTTGGAATAGATGACCTCCAGGTCCATTCCAGCCCTGGATTACTGTACACTTTCAAGGTATCTTCTGAAGCTGCATCTAGTGCCAGGTTTGTGGTCCTTCCTCCCTCTCCTTTCCCCCACCCCCCTCTCTCTTTCTCCCTTCCCTCTTTTTTTCTCCCATCCCTCTTCCTTTTCTTCTTTCCTTTCTTCTTTCTTTCACAGCACCCACCGGCCCCAAGGAAGCCTCCTGGGAGCCTCAACGGACCCCAAATGCTAAAAAAAAAAGGTTTTTAAAAAAGTTCCTACCATCGCACAGTACAGTTTTTCATAGGAACTTTTTTTTACTTTGTTAAAGTAAAAAAGTAGTAAGTAAGTAGTACTTTTTTACTACCGGTTCGGGCAAAGGGTAGCATTTTTTTTACCACTGGTTCGGGCGAACTGGCCTGAACTGGTAGCATTTCACCCCTGCTGAAATCCCACTCTTGGCTCATCCTGCCCACCCCACCCCTCCCTCCCAGGCGGGGCCTGTTCTGGATGCAGGTAAGTGCAGATTGCGCGCAGAGGATTGGGGAGGGCAAGAAACGGGCCTATTGGAAGTTTGGGGGCCTCCGGAGCCTGGGGAGGCCATTTTTGTCCTCCCGGAGGTTCGAGGAAAACCTCTGGAGCCTGAGGAGGGCAAAAACACCCCCCATGATGTGAGGAGGCCGCCTAGGCCACACCCACCATGGCCACTCCCACCCAGCAACCGAGCAGAGAATCCCTTGCTAAAATTTTTGAAGCCCACCCGCTTCAGACTAAACAGTTTTTGTCCTGTTATGACTGGTGCCTCCGTTGCAACCTTTGGGGGGGTGCATATACAATAGCAGAGTTGGAAGGGACCTTGGAGGTCTTCTAGTCCAACCCCCTGCCTAGGAAGGAAACCCTATACCGTTTCAGACAAATGGCTATCCAACATCTTCTTAAAGACTTCCTATACAGTTTGTCAGGCAGATCTTAAAGATTTATTGGGAGCCAAGGGAAGGACACGGTTTTTCCTCTGTTTTTCCATCCTCAACCTATGTTTGCTTTAAATTACTGGGTACCACTGTTTGTTTTATAGTTTAAACATAATTAAAAATTTAATCATGGGTCTACGGTATCTGCCCTAAAGATCGCTAATTGGGTAGATTCATTAAAAGAAACAAGAGTGAAACATGCCAGACAAACAATTTACAGTTCATTTATTGTTCTGAATATAAATCACGCCGTGTTAATTCTTTCAAGGCAGGCCTGATTATACAAATCCCCCCTTTTTTTGGTGGTTAATTTTATTCTTGGACAAGACACGGGGACTCTCTCGGAAAACCCTTCCTTTAAAGTCGAAGCTGTCTGGTGGGAGCCTGCGGAATTCATGGCTCTTCCCTGCTTTCCAGAAAGAATGTATTTATGCACCATCAAATTTAATCTCTAATGTCAAAGACCAACATGTGCCAATTAAAACTATGGATACTGGGCTGTAAGGGGAATAAAATCCAGGGAAAATCTAAAAACAACATGAGGGAAATATAGTGCTCGCTCCTTCCTTCCTTCCTTCCTTCCTTCCTTCCTTCCTTCCTTCCTTCCTTCCTTCCTTCCTTCCTTCCTTCCTTCCCCCCACCCTCCCTCCCATTCATTTTCCTTCCTTCCTCCCTCAACTTCCCCTTCCTTCCTTCGCTTCAACCCTCCCTCAACTTTTCCTTCTTTCCTCCCTCCCATTTTCTTTCCTCCCTTCCTTCTTTCTTTCCCTCCTTCCTTCCTTCCCTCAACTTCCCCCTCCTTCCTTCACTCCCTCCAACCCTCCCTCAACATTTCCTCCCTCCCTCCCGTTTTCTTCCCTTCCCTCCTTCCTTTCCCTCAACTTCCCCTTCCTTCCTTCCCTCCAACCCTCTCTCAATATTTTCTTCCTTCCTTCCTCCCTCCCTCCCTCCCATTTTCTTTCTTTCCTTCCTTCCTTCCTTCCTTCCCTCACTTCCCCTTCCTTCCTTCCCTCCAACCCTCCCTCAATTTTTACTTCTTTCCTCCCTCCCATTTTCTTTACTTCCTCTCCCATTTTTCCTTCCTCTCTCCCTCAACTTTTCCTTCCTTCCTTCCTTCCTTCCTTCCTTCCTTCCTTCCTTCCTTCCTTCCTTCCTCCCTCCCTCCCTCCCTCCGTCATGAAGTTGCTCTGTGTCAACTCTGTGTCTCGGTCTACTTTAAACAATGACTTGCTGTCATCGTGAAAATAACTTTTATTATTCTTGTTCCTTCCCAGGAGATGGAAATAAAACCAAATGAGCCCATCTTTGAGGGAAAGGGGCAGTTTAGAAATACAAAATATAAATAAGTAAATAAATATGACAATTGTAAGAGGTATTTCTGTCCTTCCTTTGGCCTTGGGTGTTTCAATTATCTCCATCTTTTTCTTTCCAAAGCTCCTAAAACAAAGCTTTTCATCATGAGTAAAACTTCCCAGAAATATGAGATTCATTTATAAAATTACACACGGACATTACACATGCATGAGCCCTCACAAATGAGTGTGCGTACGCCCCCCCCTACCTTTATTATTTCTATAAATAACTCAAGGCAGCTAAATATCTGACACATTTTTTTCTGCTTATGTTCCTCACAACAACAACCTTGTTGGGTGGATTGGACTGAGAGAAATAAACTGGCCCAAAGTCGCCCAGCTGGCTTTCATGGCTAAGGCAGGACTAGAACTCTCAGTCTCCTGATGATTGGCCCAAAATCACCCAGCTGGCTTTCATCAGTAACACGGTTTCTATTTAAGTTGGATTTGCTAACCCATAGGAAGTTTTATTCTTGTGGTTTAGTGCTGTAAAATGAGTCAAACGGCACTGAGTAGGAATCCAAGATAAATCCTTATGCATTTCAGTTGTGGCTGTCAGGTACAATAGTAGTTTTTAACTTGGGAGATAGTGAAGCGTGAAGATCCTTGTATTAAGAGAATCTCTGTTGTAAGAACTCCCTGAGATGGGTGAGAGTGAGATTGGTCCAAAGTCACCCAGATGTTTTTCATGCCTAAAGCGGGACTAGAACACATTGTCTCCTGGTGATTGGCCCAAAGTCACCCGGATGTTTTTCATGCCTAAGGCGGGACTAGAACACACTGTCTCCTGATGATTGGCCAAAGTCACCCAGATGGTTTTCATGCCTAAGGCGGGACTAGAACTCACTGTCTCCTGATGATTGGCCAAAGTCACCCGGATGGTTTTCATGCCTAAGGAGGGACTAGAACACACTGTCTCCTGATGATTGGCCCAAAGTCACCCGGATGTTTTTCATGCCTAAGGCAGGACTAGAACACACTGTCTCCTGATGATTGGCCAAAGTCATCCAGATGGTTTTCATGCCTAAGGCGGGACTAGAACACACTGTCTCCTGATGATTGGCCAAAGTCACCCGGATGGTTTTCATGCCTAAGGCGGGACTAGAACACACTGTCTCCTGATGATTGGCCAAAGTCACCCGGATGGTTTTCATGCCTAAGGCGGGACTAGAACTCACTGTCTCCTGATGATTGGCCAAAGTCACCCGGATGGTTTTCATGCCTAAGGCGGGACTAGAACACACTGTCTCCTGATGATTGGCCAAAGTCACCCGGATGGTTTTCATGCCTAAGGCGAGACTAGAACACACTGTCTCCTGATGATTGGCCAAAGTCACCCGGATGGTTTTCATGCCTAAGGCGGGACTAGAACACACTGTCTCCTGATGATTGGCCAAAGTCACCCGGATGGTTTTCATGCCTAAGGCGAGACTAGAACACACTGTCTCCTGATGATTGGCCAAAGTCACCAGGATGTTTTTCATGCCTAAGGCGGGACTAGAACACATTGTCTCCTGGTGAATGGCCCAAAGTCACCCAACTGGCTTTCATGCCTAAAGTGGGACTAGAACTCATCATCTCCTGGTTTCTGGCCCAGAACATAACCATTACACCAAACTGACTCTTAAGAACTAATGAACTGTCTAAGGCAGGAGAAAGCAGTTGACATATAGAGTTTCCTGAACAAGAACTCCCAGCACCCATAGATGGCATGGCTCATGGAGCGAAAACGTTGTGAACTGTAGTTTAACAATATCTTGAAAGCCAACGGTGGGTAAATGGCAAAGTCTGACCTTTTCTTTACTGTCCCATCTGGTAAGGCTGCAAACAATTATCAACGACCCTACGACACTGCAACCATTGAAAATACACATTGGTTGCCATGTACCCAAACTGTGATCATGTGACCTACGGGGGGGAGGGGATGCTGCAACAGTCATAAGTGTGAGGTCATAAACGTCATGTCACATTTTTCAGCACCATTGTAGCTTTGTGAACAATCGCTGAACAAATGATCAGAAGTTGAGGACTATCTGTATGTCTCCTGTTAGCACAATCTGTTTCTGGAGAAGAAAGCTGTATATTAATGTCTGTGCTCAGCGGTTAAAGATGCTGAGCTTGGAGGACTGACAGCCACGGTTTGAGATCCGAGTTCTGCGCAACAGGGTGAGGTCCTGTTCCTCGATCCAGCTCCTGCCCACCTAGCAGTTTGAAAGCATGCAAATGCGAGTAGATAAATAGGTACCACTTTGGTGGGAAAGTACTAATATGTTCTGACCTAGGCTTCCCGATAAAGCATAAAGCATAAAGCTAAATAAACAAACTAAACTAATAAATCATAATCCTAATTCCAAAAACCCTCTTTTATTTATGCGGCTGTGAATTATGGTCACTCACAGTCTGCAAGGCTTCAAAAACAGTCTGTGAAGATTCCGACAGATGTCTGCTTGAGTTGCCACAGTCTTTCAGGGAAATGTTGATAAACACCCACCTTATCTCCCTTGGAAGGCTGCCAGAGACCTAATTGCCAAATGCAGAGCAAGGCCAAACTTAGCACGCAGTCAAACAGAACTTTTCAAAGCTTGAACCGACCAGATGAACTAATTCCTTCCTGCAAAGGCTCACGTCCCGTTTGCTCCTCTTTTATGCCTTATGGGAGGGGCCAATCATCTCCAAGCCTTACTCCCAAGTCGACCCTGTTTTCTTAATTGTTCTTGCCTTCTGGAAGCTCTGCGCATGCACCCACTGCTGTTCTTCTGCCTCGCTGATGTCAGATTCCGGAGGCAGCAAATAACTACCAGATGGCCTTGGCTCCCACCCTGCCTCCGACACAGAACTCTTGTCTGAGCCTTCCCCAGACTCCAGGACTGGCCCTTGTTTCTCCCCAACCTCCTCACTGTCCAAATCTGTTCTGTGCACCTGTGGACTACAGCCATGCTGGTCACATGACCATTTGAAGAGTCTTCGGACAATGCTGGCTCCCTCGGCCAAGAAACAGAGATCAGCTCCGTGCCCTAAAGTCGGAGATGACCGGATAAGGAAACCTTTTACTTTCTCTTCCTAGCAATGCTATACTTTCATGAGGAATCACAAGCTATGCAACGATTCAGTGACAGAACGGAAACCATCATAAACCGGGAAAACTGGAATAATGTCAGACAGCCGTCTCACCATAATGGAAAATAAAGCTTTAAGCTTCTTTATTTTGAAGAATAAGAGCTGTCACCCAGGGGGAAAAAATAGAAGGGTAAAGAATTTGAATGGCAATAAACTGCACCTAGTTTGTTTGTTTTTAAAAAAAAACCAAAATTCCATCTCTTCTATTCCATTTTCGGCTTCTTTACAACCAGACCAACCGATAGGACTAATAACTGGGCATAAACGAAGGACAAGGACATGGACGGTGGAGAAAGACTTCAGTAGATCAGCTTCGGTTTGTTTTGCACAGCTTGTTCGGTTACAAAAATGTCCATGTGGTTTTAATAAGTCCACAATCAATATTGTGCTTTGTCAATTACGAAACAGGCTGCAGCTGGGATGCAACCGTCTGAAAATCCCTGCTCTCCTCAAAGGCTGAGATGTCCAATTATTTAACTCCAATACTGCTGGGATGTTGCTCCTTGTAAGAAAAAAATTGCTGGTGCTTTGAGATCACTCGATCATTTGCACCCGAGGTGGATTCCCATCAGTTCGGACTGGTTCGGCTGAACCGGTAGTAGTTTGGCAGCCTGGGTCGCTGGAACCGGCAATGACCCAGGCCTGCCACGCCCCTGAACTGGTTCTCCTATGGTGCCGCCATCTTGATTTTCGGTTCTGAGCATACGCAGAACAATTTTCATTGCACATTTTTTTTTGTAATATTTTACGCATGTACAGATCTATTTTTGTGCAAATGGGCACGTGTGCGGAGCATGCATCTGGCATGCGTGTGAACAAAGTGAGCGCGCACGGCCAAAATTTTTGCGCGCACCAAACCGGCAGTAATGCCAGCAGCAGTCCACCCCTGATTTGCACACATATTGTATTTGCTGCAAATGTGAAACCAAATCAGGTTTTTCTCCCCAAAATAAACCAAGCTCAATATAATAAGTAGTAACCCTTGAAATAAAAGTCCTCCTGTATTCTACACCAGCAATCACTGGATAAACCAGGTACGCTATAAAAGCACTTAAATTCTCTTTCAAATTAAGTTAAATTCAATGAGTAGCTTCCCCCCCACACCTTTTGGCAGTGAAGCTCATGGTTCACTGATAATCTTCCTTTCAACTGCAAGTTAACAAAAAGGACCATGAAACACCACCGCAAAGAATTCAAATCCTATCAAACCGACGTATAAAAGTAGAACTTTTTTCTATTGGAAAAAAATAACAACAGAAGGACAATTTCCGCATTTGGGAATTGATTCAGAACAATGAGAAAAATCTCAGGAAATTCTACACTCCCAATTTCAGTTGCCAATTCAGGTTGTCCTCAACTTACAACCATTCGTATGGCGAGTTGCCAAAGTTACAGTTGGACTGGAAAAAGTGACTTACAGCCAATTCTCACGCTTAAAGCCATTAAAGCATCTCCAGGGTTACAGGGTTATCAGGAATGTTCTTGGTGATTCCTTGATTAGGCTATTTTTCACTGTTAGCTTGTTGGCCTGAC
Source organism: Natrix helvetica (assembly GCF_964273705.1). Lineage (NCBI taxonomy): Eukaryota > Metazoa > Chordata > Lepidosauria > Squamata > Natricidae > Natrix > Natrix helvetica. The sequence goes on along the minus strand of NC_138553.1, from coordinate 6,992,866 downwards.
TTGGTAGTTCCTTGATTGGGGTATTGTTTTGTAGACAGAAAAATAGTTCACACACACACACCGCCGTCACTCTGCTGAACACCTAACTCCCACATCACTGTCTTAGACCTAAAGATATTTAACCCATATAGTAGGCTGTATTGATATTATCCTTCTCATCTTCTCATTTTTCTCACCTTTCCTAATAATTTCTACTATTGGTATCAATGATTTATCACTTGTTGTATTTTATGATTAATGATTATAACTAGGATCTATGACCTATCATTTTACTGTTTGTATGTACACTGAGAGCTTATGCACCGGAGACAAATTCCTTGTATGTCCAATCACAATTGGCCAATAAAGAATTCTATTCTATTTTGTTCTGTTCTGTTCTGTATTGCATTCTATTCCATTCCACTATCTCTGCTTATCTGGGTGTTGATTGTTAGAAAGGACATGTTCTGTTCTTTTTTATTCCTTTTTGGCTTTTTATTGTGTCTTTTGAAAGGTATGTAGAGCTGGTTTATCTCTATGTAACTGTTGATGGCGGATTTTGTCTGAGTGGCATTCTTACTGGAATTCTCCATTGTTCACAAACACTGACAGGACAAGATACTTGAAGATTAACTGAGCGCAAACCCCACTCCCTTCAAGCACTGATGATGTTACCTAGTTGGGCAATGAAACACATGTAAGAAAATAACCAAGCAATCCCTACTCCCTTCTAGCGATAATGTTACCCAGCTAGTGATGCTTTACCAAATAACACATATTAGGGACTTTCCTTATCAATTCGGCAGGTGGTTGGATATTGTTGTGGCCCCAACGGAGCTGGCAGCAGATTCGGACAGTGAGGAGGTTGGGGAGGAACATGGGCCAGGTCTGAAGTCTGGGGAAGGCACTGATGAGGGCTCTGTGTTGGAGGCAGAGATGGGGCCAGGGCCATCGGACAGTTATCAGCTGCCTTCAGAGTCAGACATCAGTGAGGCAGATGAACAGCTGGAGTCTGTTCCCAGTGTGAGCATGTACAGAGTTGCCAGATGAAGGGAACAGCTAAGGAACAAGGGTTGACTTGGGAGTAAGGCCACAGGTGGAGAGTGAATGGCCCCTCCCATAGGGAATAAAAGAGGAGCAAAAGGGGAGGGGAGTTTGCAGGAGACAGTTAGTTCATTCCTGCATTCTTGCCAAGTATTGCAGCATCTGAAAGATATCGGCCTGGCCACTCTCCAAACCTGATAAAAGCCGGTAATTGTGAACTCTCTTGAAAGACTGTGGGAGAAGAATTCACTGTAAATTAAATAAAGGCAGTTTATCGGGAACAGGACTCGGCTTCATGTTGCTGGGGAAGCCTAGGTCAGAACAGATATAGGAATAAGTTTCCAAATCCTGAGAGGCACTGAGAAATCTTACAACCAACCGGAGAAGAAGCCCACCTACTCAATAAGAACCCCCCTCTTAAAGTCCAGGATGTCAACATGCCCTCACCTTTACTTTGGGGTGGATTCTGACTCCGATCTCGGAGAACGTTGATCTGGTAAACAGCTCCGTAAGGCTCAAAAAGTTCTTTCAATTCTTTTTCTGACCACGAGCGGGGTATCTGCCCGACAAACATCTTAATGGCATCGGGGTCTGGTTGGTCGGAATGATCCAGAGCGCCGTTCATCTTGTTAGCTGTGCCGTTGCTAGCAAACACAAGAGAGAAAGAAGGTGGTTAGAGAAAGGGCAATTTTGGGAGATGTGATTCAAAGTCAATGAACAAAAATGAAAGGAAAGAAAAAAAAAACATTGGTGGCCTTTCAGATGAAGTGGTGCAATTAACAAAATAATAGCAGCAACAACCACAAAACAGTAATTTATTAAACTTGTGATTCTCAGTCAATGGTGCTGGGCAGCTTACAATAGTTAAAGTTTCCACAAACCAATAATGCGTCAGAGTTCGTTGCAGAAATCACACCCAGAAAGCACACCCAGATAACTGATTCAGCAGGATTCATTAACTTCTCTTTATATACATAATAACAAATGAAGTAATATATGCAATGCCAACAGTGGTTCTTCCGATGTGGCAGAGAATTACAGGCAAAAACAGGCAGAGGAGAGAACAGCAGAGAACAGTTTCAGTTTCGATTTAGAGTTGCAGACTAGACTAGTTCTCTTGCACAGACTCAGAGCTACATCGGTAAGCCACGCCCAGGCTCCACGACGTCTGGCATGGCTCTCAGTCACCAAATAGTTTCCATTGGCTGACCCAGTTGCCATGCCCATCCATTGGCTGACCTTGTTACCATGCCCTATACCAGCCAGTCCCCAACAGCTGACCTGTTGCTATGTCCTATTCCAGTTCATGAATAGTCTGACATAATGAACATTTGTTGTCATCTATTCCCCCATGATCTTCTCCTTCTGGATTCCTTAAAAGGATATCTGGATCATGAAGCTAGAGAGGAGGCAGGTCCTGGAAGATCCTTCCCCCCTCCCTAATGGCACAATAAACCAAGCCTCTAACAAAATGGGTGTCTACCCTTCTCCAGAAATGGGATGAAATGGAGAGTATCAAAAGAAACAAAACAACACAACAACTTATGAGATGAAAGGGGGAGAGAGAGTTAAAAGTAGGCAAAAGGATGGGAAAGCCTTGTGAGCATCCATCTCCAGTTAAAGGTAGGGACAATGCTCTCATTTTGATAATGATTCCAGAATGAAAAATGGCCACAGCACTGAGGTAATAGCTTTCAAAGATGCGATATAACGAGCAACAGAAAACCAACAGGGGCTTACAGAAAGCAAGAAAGTGTAGCTATGTCACGTGTGGGAGGTAATGCATTCACAAGAGTGGCTAATCCCAATTTAAGCATGTCAATCCTGAAGCTGGCCTGGCTGAAGCCATCTTGAAGTTTCAGTGTTGCCATATTTGAGCTCAGGCAGGGGTAGGATTCAGCCAGTTCGGACCGGTTTGGGCGAACTGGTAGTTCTGGCAATCCGTTGGCCCCGCCCACCCGCTCCTGCTCTATTCTGTCCTATATTTCCTTTGTTTGAAGCCCAGCTGATTGGCACAACAGAGAGGATTGCTGCGTCCCAGCTGTTTTACTCCCTGGGGCTGCAGGAAAAGGTGAGATTTAGCGCTGATTTCAAATGCAATGTGAGTGTGCAAAATGAACTCATAGCCTCTTGGTGATTGGTCCAAAATCACCCAGCTGGCTTCCATGCCTAAGGCGGGACTAGAACTCACAGCCTCCTGGTGATTGGCCCAAAGTCACCCAGCTGGCTTCCATGCCTAAGGCGGGACTAGAACTCACAGCCTCCTGGTGATTGGCCCAAAGTCACCCAGCTGGCTTCCATGCCTAAGGCGGGACTAGAACTCCCAGTCCCCTGGTTTCCAGGCCAGCACCTTAACCACTACACCAAACTGGCCCTTAGGTATGCAACCTTATGCTTCTGAATAACACAGCACTGTATGTAATTGTGGGGCCTAAATGCAATGGGGGTTCACACCAGAAGCGGGTTGCTCCCGGTTCAGCTTGAGCGAACCGGTAATAGTGGCGGCGGAGGTTCCGCTCACCCGCCCAGACACTTCTGCATATGCGTAGAAGCATCGCATGTGCACTAGGGGTGGTTCCCGTCTGCTGCCACTGCTGGTTCACTCAGGGATGCACCATGCGTGTGCGTGCACTTTGCGCATGTGCACTCTCGATGCATGCTACATGCGCATTACTGGAAAAATTCAATTCAAAATTCAAAAATCAAGATGGCGGTGCCTATGGCGCCACTGATAGAACCAGTTTGGGGGCGTGGCAGGCCAAGTTACTACCTACATGTCCAAACTAGTCCGAACCAGAGGAACTCACCTCTGGCGTGAATGCTCTTGCACAAGCAAACCGGTAGTAAAAAAAATTGGGAACCCACCTCTGTGATAAGCTGAAATGGCTTGCGTAAAGTGTTTGGTTCAGCCATAGCATAGCTTAGCATGTTGCATGAATCAGACTACTGTGGTGCGATTAATAAACAGCAGTTTACAAACCTCTTTCTGAAAATAATACAGTTCATTGCAGAGGCGATGGATTGCAATTTCAGTTCATATACTTAAGGTTGACAACGTGGCTTCCACTCTATTTCTCTTTAAATGCCCTAATTTTATAGCACACACTGTCAATTTCACCCTCATTTCTTTTGCACAACTCCTTTGTCAATGAAATTAGATTACGGCTGTCCAATTCTCTGTTTTTAAGGTTACTAATGTTACGTCTCTCGAAGCCTCCTTCCCATTTCTTCTCTATTAGAACCTCTGATTTAAAAAAAAAAAACCCACATTCGTAAAAAAGCAAATTACTGCCATTTCAAGAGACAGCGTGCATCATCACCCTTTCCATCACTTAAAAAAAAATACTCTTAGTTCTTTTAAAAGGAGAAGGAAAAAAACAACAACCCAGAAAACATCTGGTGTGGAGAATACAGATGATCATTTGTTTATATCTTTCTTTCTCTGTCTAACTGCCTTTCCCAAACATCACCAGATGGAGCCTTTCAAAATCAAATTAATTTCAGATTAATTCACTCTGGACTAATGCCAGTTTCTTGAGTTAGAGCTTTCAGGCACTATTTAAATTGATTTACAGTGATGAACTTAAAAGAGCCAAAGTCCTTAGAGATATTATTAATTATTATTATTATTATTATTATTATTATTATTATTATTATTATTATTATTATTATTATTATTATTATTATTATTTTGGTGTGGGGAAGGTATAAAATCGTGCAAAAAAGGAATCTGCAATTATTAACTTGTTTTTAACTAAATTCTCACCATTATGTCATCTATTCATCTTTTGCAGATGTATCCTGTTCTCAAAAATAGAGAAATTCCATCCCATCCTATAATTTTATAAATTTGATTCTAGAACTGGCTTTTATTGTAAGAAGTGCCACAACTCTGGAATAAAATAGCAGCCTAAATCTAATTTGTTTCCAATCAGTGCTTAGAATACAGCTAGGCCTCAATTTACGATCACAATTATGTGCATAATTTCTGTTGCTAAGTGAAACAATTGTGAGTTTTGTTCCCTTTTGTGACCTTTCTTGCCACAGTTGTTAAATGAATCACTGCAGTTGGTAAGTTAGAAACACGGTTGTTAAGTGAATCTGGCTTCCCCTTTGACTTTGTTTGTCAGAAGGTCGCAAACGGGATTCACGTGATCCCAGGACGCAGCAACGGTCATAAGTATGAACCAGTTGCCAACGATACGAATTCTGATCACGTGACCATGGGGGATGCTGTGATGGTCGTAAGTGTGGGAAATGGTCATAAGTCACTTTTTTCAGCACCGTTGTAACTTTGCATGTTGCTAAATGAAGTGTTGTAAGTCAAGGAACTACCTGTAGTTTTTGGCAACCTGGTGTTTTCCTGAGGGGCTGGAACGACAACTCCTAGAATTGCCCAATTTTTCACACATTTCTGCAGAAAATCAAGCAAAGAAGGACACCTGGACAAGATTTGAAAAACCCCTTTCCATAAAAATCTCTGTGAGTCCATACATCTGTGAAGGTTGGAATTCTTTATGGAGGAATTTCAACTCCAAT